>NC_083880.1:80528328-80543328 GCF_032452875.1 Bos javanicus | reverse complement strand
GCCCTCGGTTATAACATAATTAAGTCATGCGAGTTAAGGTTAGGAAAACTCTCTCGGCCTTTGCCTCCCTAGATTGGTGTGAGTCCCACAACAGACCGGGTTCTGGCATTGACAACTCCCATTTTCTTCTATTTCCTTTAAGCCTCAATGAAAGGGGTCCCAATGACATTCTTAGTCTGTTCTCCATCAAAGCAGTGAAATACCATCCAGGAAGTGCAGGAACTCCACCTTAGACGAGACTTCTCAGAACCACAGCTATGCAACTATCAAACAATGATACTCTGTTTATGAAACTTGATAGGGAATCGCAGGTAACGTTGAACCAGGGTGAAATGTCTTGCCTGTTTAAGCAGGTGTCTCAGCTGTGTACATTTTTGCCTCTTTTCTTGCAAAATGACACAGAAAAGATGTTGGCACTCTATTTCGGTTGAGGCAAAAGAAAAAGTTTCAGCAGGCAGGGTTCAGTGCCCTGAAAGATGATGAATGGGATGGGCCATTTTCTGCTTCCCCATTCTTGAGCAGGTCAGAAATGCAGGGGAGACAATCAGCTCGAGGTCTGGACAAAGCAAGCAGCCTTCCTCCCAAATGGTTCCCTTTCATCTTCTAACTCACAGGATTCCTTCTTGAATGTGTTTTTAACACCAGTTCTTCAAACAGGTCATGAATACCTCACAATCCTTTCTCCTTCCTTGACAGACATTTTGACTGTTGCCAGAAACTACCTTTGATGTGTTCCTGTAAAGAATAACACAGACTTTCCTGTTTGTCTCAAAGCTACTGAACTGAAGCTTCCACTGCAAAGGACAAAATGATCTGTATTAAAAAAAAAAATCAGCACACCTCTGCAAACACACACATGAACACACACACACACCTTACAAACCCAGACCTGGCCTCCCCCAGGGTTCAAACAGATCTTGTTGTTACCTTCTTGGTTGTTTTAATGTGACTTTTCATCATACTTTCCCTAATCTCAGCTATCTGTATCTCAAAATAGTAACAGTAATTACCCAATCGGTCTCCCCCCTTTTCCTCCCATCCCTGGCTGAACTGGAGCACCTCTGAGATTTCCCCACCAAACCTCTAAACCCATCTGAGGTTCACTCATCTGTCTTTCTAAGTCAGCAGAAGGAAAAACATGGGAAGGCTGTGCCTTGAGCTCTAACGAATCCTGGACACCCCCCAGCCTGCGTCAGTGTCTCCTGAGGAAACCTTTCAAAGTCAGAGGGCTGGGAAGAGACCTCAAGAGATCAAAAAGTCCTGAAAAACAAGGGTTCTCAGAAACTCAAACTCACCAAATATTAAAAATGGAAAGAGCTGGAGCCATTGCTTGCCTCCTATCTTTTCTTATCCCAGTAAAATGACTTCCATTATTTTCGGTTTTTCCTTTACATCCCACAAGCTAGCCCTGTAAACCCGTGTTCATTCTTTCTCTATTGCCTTCATGAGCTTTGTTTCACCTTAATACTGTCTGTGTTATTATTTACTTAATTTTTTTCAAAATTAATTTCCAATAGATTCATTGTTTTTTCTTTCCCTTGGATTCAGCAATGATACCCATGAAATCACAACTTTAATGTACTTTTCTCTTTGAATACCCAGCAAATTAAAACCATAACTATTAAAAAATGCACACTTCCAATACCTAAAATTATCTTGTATGCAACTGTCTTATGCATATAACAAGCTGGGAATTAAAGTTCTACATCAGGGGTCAGCAAATTTTGCTGTAAAAGGCCGAACAGTAAATATTTTTGGCTTTGCAGGCCAAGAGACAAAATCAGGAATCCAGTGGAGATACTTATACAACATGAAAGCAAGTGGATTTCCACATCATCCTCAAAAAACTTTTAGAAATGCAAAAGCCATAGATCCACAAATCATTAAAAAAAAAAAAAAAAAAACAAACAGGAGATAGGCTGAATTTGGCTCATGGGCCATAATGTGTCAATCCCTAGTAAAGAATCCACCTAACAATCCAGGAGGTGCAGGAGACCTGGGTGAGACGTGGGTTTGATCCCTGGTTCAGAAGGATCCCTGAGAAGAGGAAGTGGCAACCCACTCTAATATTCTTGACTGGAAAAATCCTATGGACAGAGGAGCCTGGCGGGCTACAGTCCATGGGTCGCAAAGAGTTGGACATGACTGAGCAACTGAGCATTCACGCATGGCTTAAAATCATGTATCTGATATTTGTTTGAACCTTCTTTGAAATTTCTATAACATCATTACTGTTGTTGCTGTTTAGTTGCTAAGTCATGTCTGACTCTTCTGCCACCCCAGGGACTATAGTCTTCCAGGCTCCTCTGTCCATGGGATTCTCCAGACAAGAATACTGGAGTGGGTTGTCATGCCCTCCTCCAGGGGATCTTCCCGACTCGGGACTGAACCCACGTCTCCTGCATTTGTAGGCAGATTCTTTGCCACTGAGCCACCAGGGAAGTCCTTATAACATCGAGTGGGACATAAAAGGACTCACAGGATGATTGTGAGAGTGACATTAGCTGAAGGTAAGCGCTTAACACACCACCTGGCATAAGCAGTTAATAAATATTAGCTGTGTTTTCATCTTTGTCATTGTCATCTTCTTCTCTCTCTTGATCAGGCTAGCTAGCCACTGAGTCCTTTCCCTGGCTCACTCGAAGCACTCAGTATATGACGGATAGTTATTAATTCAACTGGTTGAAGCAGTACTTCCCAACCTTCTGTGCAGATCAAACTCAACTGCAGATTTATTTCTTTTTTTACGAACATGGCTGAGTCACCTCCCGAAATCCTGACTCTAAAATTCACTCAAGGAACAAGCCGAGCACACCTGTTTTTGTTTTTGAGAATTCTGGAGCAATTTTGATGAGTCAAAACAGAAACCTGTGACTTAGCGCCTAATCTAGAGCGCAGGGTCAGGAGTTTCAATCCCCAGGTGGGCCCACTGCTTCTGCTCTGTCTTAAGGTCACAAACAACTCAGCTAGTGCTCAGGGCCTTTGTTAGTAGTAAGGTCCATTTGTCAATCAACAACGAATGTTTATTGAACACCTAAGATGTGCCAGTCCTTGAGATAAGTGCTAGGGACACAGCGGTGAAGGAGAAGAGAGCCTAGAACACGACAGTCCTAATTCCTCACCTTCCATCCCATGCCATGCTAGATTCTTCTTCTTAGCCCTTTAAGCATCTTCAGAGTATATTGGCTCTGTCCCTGAGAGCCTGATACCTTTTGTTGACTGCCATTCCCACAGCCTAAAAGGTGCTTAGCACACAGTAGATCTGTTCAACAAAGCTCTGTTCTAGCGGGGTAAACAGGGAACTCTGGAGCTGCACCCCAGGCTGACGGCCAGCGCAGGGCAGAGCATGTCCCCAGCCTCCTTGGTGTCAGAGTTGAGAGTGAAGCATGTTTTCTGGTCCTGCAACCTCTCTGCTCTTTAATCTGAAATCATTGCCTTAAGCCTCAGTTTACTCCTTTATCAAATTCCTAAAATGTTGTGAGTATTAAATAGAATAATGCTTAATGTGGGGAGAATGTTTAATGAGTAGTAGCTCTGTTGTGTTGATTTTCTCATCACCTGGAATTGAATAAACAAGAGATGGTTCTAGAAATTTTCTGACTATCCTTACGGAGATCAGCTGAGGGAAGTCTTTAATGATATGCCTCTTAGCAGCAGCCGTTCTCACTCTATGCTAGCCTGATGGGAAGCATCTGTTTGTTGGACAAATACTTCTTGAGCCTCTACCATGACCGGACACAACGCTGTGGTCTTGGGACATGGGGAAGGTGATGAGACCACTCGTGACTCCTGCCCTCATGGAACTTCCCGTTTGTGGGGAGGGGGCATGGAGGGAGACGGATGGGCCTCGGCTAAACCAAGGATCCTAAAGTGCCAGCGCTGAAATGGGCAAAGCAGTGGCATTCACGGTGCTCTCCAGCTAATGCTGGGGAGGAAGGGTGGGACTGGCACAGTCTTAGAACTCAAGGTAGGCCTGCGACAAGGAAATGTATGTTTATATTATATATACATGCACACATACAGAACATCTTTGAGATGAGCTAATAGCCACAGAAATCTTAGAAACGTGAAATCATCTCAAATCTGATCATTAAAGGATTAGGGCCTGGGATGCTTTGCTGTTGGAGTGGTGGTAAAGAATCCACCCGCCAGTGCAGGAGACGCAGGAGACGTGGGTTTGACCCCTCGGTTGGGAAGATCCCCTGGAGGAGGGCCTGGGAACCCACCCCAGTACTCTTGCCTGGAAACTTCGATGGACACAGGAACCCAGCAGCCTGCAGTCCATGGGGCCGCAAAGAGCTGGACACAACAGCACGCTCGCACACACATGCTTTTGCTCTTTCTGCCCAGGCCTCAGCATCCCCAGGCTGCTCGGGCTGAGGCCACTTGGGACTAGACGTCCGAGGACCGCCTGTCCACGGGGGACTGAAACTGTGGGAGTTGTGATTGTCCCCAGAGGTGGTCAGTAAGAAGCTAGTGAGCAGGCAGTGTTGAACCCACACAGGAGAGAGGGGCCCACGGGCTGGGGCAGATGAAGCTGGGGAGCGAGACCCCCTGCGGCGACGTCCGGGAGGAGGGAAGAAAGCAGATGCCTGCTCGATGCCTCCTCTCTCCCAGGTCTACTAATTGTCTTCCAAAGACAATCCAGGTGACAAATACGGGCCCAAGAAACACTGCCCTTGTAAGCAATCCCAGCTGCTCCGACAAATGTCCCCAAACAAAGGTTGCACGCCTCCCCACGAGCCCATGCTTGAAGCTCAATTTAATTGCTCACCTCTGCAGCTTTAAATCAAAGGTGGCTCCTATTAAGTATAATTACCTTTGCCAGCAGCTTGTATAACACAGTGAGTGAGGGGCTACTAACCAGGAATGGCTCCTACAGAGCATTATATATGCCTTGGACTAAATCAGCAGGCCCCACGGCTTCAGATGCACATATAATTCAGCCAGGAGCAAATGCTTTCTGCAGCTAGAGAGCCGCACACCCGCGTAAACAAGGCGTTCCTTCACGTATGGCAGCAGCCTGGAGTCGCCACTCTGCAGAAGAATAAACTAGGAAGGTTTCTCTGAGCCTCGACCGTACAAGACGCATGGCTCTGGCAGTTTTTCTGCAAGAAGGCAAATTGCCATCCAACCGGTTAGTCTCTGAATGCGTCCCAGATCCAATGCAAGAAATCAGACAAACTCCAACTCCCTCAGCGCAACGCCCATATCGTACCACCTTTCTCAGCCCTGGAAAGCGGGGAAGTCACACTCCTCCCAGCTGGCTTTGACACAGTCATTTCTCTCCCACTCAACCTCACCACATCTCTCATTCTTGACATACAAAAACATTTTTTTAAATCACGAGCATCTTTATCATTTCAGGCTCGTCAGTTCGCATTTTGCCTAATTAATAAATAAATCAAGCCCTGAAAGGAAATGAAAGTGGAGACGGACTTTTGGACCCAACCAAAAGAAGCCGCAGCGAGCTAGGCGTGGAATGTGCTGCTTTCGAGTCCTCCAGGCTTCTTCCAGGGGTCACATTTCACCTCCGTTTCTACCATATAGAAGCCTTTTTATTAAACTAGGCGCCCAGAAGCACAAATGAAGACCTCAAAAAAATAGACCTCTCTCTCCAAAGATGTTATACCCTGCTATTCTAGTAGTCCTCAAACAAACGCCACGTTAACTAGCATTTACGGAGCGCTTGCTATGTGCCAAGCATGCGTGAAGCACACCACACACGGGTGTGATCCACGTGGCAGCCCACGCAGTATTAGCGGAAGTGTTTCTTTCAAAATGAAGAGACTAATGTTTATAATAAACATTACTTTATTAACAAAGAGAAAATTTGTTATTAATAAATGTTAGATTATTAATAAACAAATAACTTGCCTAAGATCAGACAGAAAGTAAGGGCCTGGCCTCAGTCTGTCATATCGTGAGGTCAGGTACGTGTGAAGCATCTGGGACAGGGCCTGGCAGGGAGTGGACTCTCAGGACACGCAACAAGTCATTATTGACACACTGGTCATTATTGTTTCAGGGAACAAAACAGAGAAAAGGCTGATTCTATCCAGGGTTACAGCGAGCAGTGATCAGAGTGGCCAACTTGAGGCAAATCTGGAAACCTTCACAGCAAGTCATTACTCGTAAGAGCTGAGCAGGGGCTAGTGTGTGCAGGAAAGGAGGGACCTGGGCTCAGGAAGGATTAGTCAGAAAAGAAATCAGGGAACCAGCGCTTGTGGAAATGTTCAGGGCTTCCTGGGATAAACGAGGCCCAGAAAACTAACAAACATAGAAACAGAAATGGACTTGAGTTCATCCATTTATCCATCCCTCCCTCCCTCCCTCCATCCACCCGTCCACCCAGCAATTCTAGGTTCCCCATCTCTGACCTTTTAAGATGGGGGCCTTATCTCATTCACCTCTGTAGCCCTGGCACACAGCACAGGGTCTTGAGAATAATAGAAACTATTAAATATCAGTTGAAAGAATCAAAGGATGGCTCTCAATAGATCCGCTCCTTTCAGGGAACTCACCGTCCATGAATCAGTTCGATCTTTCCAAGCCCCCTCCCTTCCATGCCTCCTTCGTATTATTCCTGGAATGAGATTTTTACCCTGGAAGATCTACACCACAGCATGAGTGTTGGCTCAGCACAGTTTAAAGCTCAAGCCCTCACCCCACAAATTTTTCTTTGCTCCTCTGGAAGTCAAGCCTCCTCTTTTTGCCATTTGCTTCTCCCACTGAAAATTAAAACATCTCAGCCTCACAGATTGGTTTGCTGAGTGCATTATTTGTTACAGCTCTTGTTTTCATGATGCAAAAACAATAGGAAGCCCTTCCTGTCACTTTGATTTTTTTTTAAATTTCTTTAATAAAATTGTAAGTTTCCATTGGTACTGTTTTATTTGCGGGGAGGACTCCCCATTAACTTATCCAATTCCTTCCCTCCACTGCAGGAGAGCAGTTTGAAGTATGTGCCTGAGAATTCAAACTGGAGTTACAAACCAGTATTCTTGTTTATTTGTCAGAGTGCAGTGGCAGATTCAGAAGTTAAACCAAAGCACAAAACTCTTCTTGTGGAGTGGGTGCTCAGGGGACTGCGGTCTAAAATGAAAATCAGATCATTGCTCAAAAAGAGGGGGGGAAAAACCCTCACACAGTGCATTGTAACACATTTGAAAACATCTCCATGTTCCTTAAATGTTCTGCTGAGTGCTAACAGGTCAGTCCACAGGAAATGCAAGAATACGTTATATTTTAATCAGGGCGCATAAAACACTGTCTCGAATGTTATGTTGCCCGGGGGAATGCAGTGAGCAGGGAACACTTACAAACTCCAGGTCAGTCTCCCCATTACATCACTCTGAAAAAAGGAAATTTATGAGGTTAAATTATATGGATGTTATATATTGGAACTGTTAGCCCATTCCCAAATGAGAATGTTGGCTCAAATAGCCAGATTCCCTGAGAGAAATTTCTTAAGGCCTTCCATTATGGATGTTTTTATGGTAAATTTCCACAAAAAAGTGAAGACTTATTCATTCTTCGAAGATAGTGAAATGAATAAAAAGAAAGATGTCTAACCAAAAAAACAAAGTCCAAATTCCAATAGAGAGGGCATCTAAAAGACTTATGTGTATTATTTTTCTCCAGAGATAATAATACGGGAGTTATTTTGTGGAACTTACTCATGATTTATTTGATCTATTTCTCATCTAAGTGATTGGAAACACAGATGTTGACGCTATAACTTTGCTTCCAGTAAATAATTCCTCAAAGGACTCACATTTGTTTAACCTTAGTCACAAGATGATAAAACTTATTAAACATTTATGGAAGCAGCAACACAATTTTGTTGGTTTATGTCTTTGGCAAGTTTAGAAACTCATATCCCCAACTTTTCCACCTCCCCTTCACCTCTCTAAAAGAAAAATATCTTTGAGGAAGTTACTGTACCTGAATTATGAAGTCCCCCCTCCCCCTAATTCCTCCATTTGCGGCTGCAGTCTGACAGTAACAGGAGGGCTGCCGTGCTGATCTCAAAGAACAATAATTAAACCAAGGGGACAGCAGACAAGGTGTCCTACGGGGCCGCCAGAGGAAGAATAAAAACCTCATTGGGGAACTGTTTTCTTAGGACGGCGAGCCTGCTTCTGAGATAAGCAAACACTCACACGTGTGATGTGCGTGCATGCATTCGTTCACTCAACAGCGTTCCCGAGAACCTGCTCCATTCAGTCCTGTGCACATACATAACCTGGGCATCTGAATATCCCCTCGACGCCAGGAATCTCGAGCAAGGTTTTCCATCCATCCGCTCACTCACTCATTCAACAAAACACCTACTGTGCTTCAGCTGCAGCCCATGAAATTGTCCTGCGATTTGAGAGATTTGTCAGTTCCTCACATGACATAACGTAGACACAGAGAGAGAAACCACAGCCTACAGAGCCTTCTCCCTGGTGTTATCTGTCACCTACACCTTTCCTATTGAGAGCTGACTTCCTGTGCAGGGAGCGCCCAGGGTAACTATGGCTCTGTTTTCCTCTCACCTTGAGCTCTAACCCAGGGGGGCGGGGGCACTGCAGCACAGGCTACCCTGGGGAAATACACCATGACACCGACCTCATGTTCACAGGGAAAATCCTGAAGAGCTTTGTGGTGATTACATTAGCCGCTTAGCCTTAGCGTGAATATATGCATGGATACATGGGCTTATTCTGGGCTTTTCTGGTGGCTCGGTGGTAAAGAATCCGCCTGCCAATGGAGGAGACGTGGGTTCGACCCCTGGGTGGGGAAGATCCCCTGGAGAAGGAAATAGCAACCCACTTCCCTACTCCAGTATTCTTGCCTGGGAAATCTCATGGGCAGCGGAGCCTGACGGGCTACAGTCCATGGGGTCACAAGAGTCAGACATGACTCAGGACGACAACATATGCGTAGACTATGTCCCCAACAGACACAAAATTCACAGATAATAAGGATGTCTTACTCTTGCCCCACCAGACACACACACTAATACCCACAACATACGTAATCCAGATGTGCATGAAACGCACATCCACAACACGCATCATGTCCACAAATTTACAGCTCAGACTCACAATAAAACAGATCCTCAGAGCGTACACACAAGGAGCAGTGTTCTGAGGATGATGCTGTTCTTGGCTGCGAAAAGCTTCTGGTACCACACAGACCTTCCAAATCCTGCCTTATTAATACATCTGTCCCCAGGACCGCCCAGTATGCCTCAGTTTGTGCTCGCTAAAGTGCTTACACGACAGTGCAACTGTTTGACATGTGAAACTGCAGGGCTGACTACTGTCAATAATTCAACTTGTAACGGGGACAAACAGAAGGTCCCACGCATGTGTGTTCAGTGCCTCGTGGAGCTTCAGCACTGGTAAGCCAAGAGCCGTCCAGCTAGGAAGCTTCATCATTACACACTCTGAGGACAAAGGCAATTCCTTTTAGGCTATTCATGCTTTTTTTCCCCCTCAACTTCTCTCCAGACCCTACCCCACCCCACTTCAAAGAGGCAAAAGACTGTTTTCTTGACATTCTAGGATTCAAGCCATGTCGATGGCTGTCTCGTTCATTATTAAGATTATTGACTTGCTTTATGTTCAGTTTACTTACTTTAAGCAGACATTTAGCGAACACCTACTAGATGCAAATTAGCTAGCTAAATTTTTGGTTAGAGAATATATACTTCGGTAAAGACACCAAGAATGTTCACAATATGAAGTATTAGCTGTTTAAATGATGTTTGTTTTTCTCAACTGATTATCTTTCTAAATGCAGTAAAATTCTCACAACTGTTAGTCTCTTCATAAATTAGTTGTGACAATGGTAAAAATTCCCGAGAACATTCATTACTGGGTTGTGTGTAATAGTGAAAACTTTAAAATATGCTCAATGTCTATTAACAAAGGAATGATAAATTGGTAAAATTGTACATGCTTATGGTGCAATATTATAAAGCATTTTAAAAAAGAATTAGTTATATCGATTTTCTTAAATCTATAATCTCTTTCTCTCTTTTTTTCCTACCTCCATACTTGCATACTTGGCTAGAGACTCAAACATAAAGTAAAAAAAAAAAAATTAAATATAGTGTGAAACTACCTATACATCTCAATAAATCTGAAAGAAAAAATTTATTTTTAATTGAGAAATAAAAAATTTTAATTAAAAGAAAACTTGTAGCTAATAAATTAAATCATATTAAAAATGAAAACAAACAAAACATTGTAAACATATAAAAAAAAAGAAAAATGCACCTCCCTACGTATATGTACAGGTGATAACTGATACTATAAGAAATAGAAGATGTCACACCAAACTCTTCATGGCGCAGAGGGGAAAGTAATAATAGCTGAAAAACACCTATTATGCACCAAGCACTGTTCTCAGTACTTACAATAATAAGTGCCAACTTTTTAAACCTCATAATAGTGAAGTAAGCACCTCCTTATACTCATTTTACAGGACTGAGGTGCAGAGATTTTAAGTTTGCTTTTCCAAGGGAACAACTTTATTTGTACAGTTTAATTCCTTCATATCTGAAATTTACTAAGTGAAATAAGCTCAGGTTATTGACAGTCCTCTCCTCTATTCCAACTGATTGATTATTCCCATCCAGTATTCATAAAGATTTACCTTAAAGACAATAAAATAGGATGATAATTTCATTCCATTTCTCATTAAAATAACTTGAAATCAAATGGCAAGGCAGTTTGCCAAACTTTATATTTTTACAAAGGTTTGTTCCAAAATGTCATCCATATTAAAAAATAAAAAAAGAAACCACCATTAACTAAAAACAATCATTGATATTTTTTCAAGAATGATCCCCTCATGATTTCTGCTGTAAGCAACATTTTTCCCTCTGAGACCTGATCCCTAGATTTAATGATCATCTTCCCCCCGCCCCCCACATTATTCAGAGTACTCATTTAAATGTCACCTATAATTAAATACTTACAAGTAAGAAACACCTTTAGAGACCCTGACCATAAATATTACAAGGGACTCTAAAGGGAAATCTGTGAGGGTAGCTTTTCGTTTGCTAAAATGAATAACGCGGTCGCGTCACTGCATGTGTTCTGCATTTTTGATGGCCAGGAAGAGTCATGGAGCCTACAAGAGATTTATGGGGAACAGATGAGCAGCGTCTGACTCCAGGAACATCCTCAAGGATGCTGCAGGAAGTGGGTGAGCACGGCTCCCAACTGAGCCACCCCAGATGGGCTGAGCTGGGGATGGCCACGGTTTCTCTTTTTTTAACTTCTGTTTAATAAAACAGAAACGGACTTAGGAAAATGCTGCTGTGTAAAGCTCAAGAGGTTCTAGACTTTGTTTTTGTCTTTTAATCTTCGTACGCTCAACTTTTGAAAATGGTGTTTAGGTGTTTAGGTAAGGATGATTCTTTCTCTCTCTGTGTGTCATCTCTTTCTTTCCCCACAATTGACAGACTTCGGTCTTGAGGAACCCCTCGATTTTGGCTCATGCCCTTGGTCTGAACGTAGGTATACTAGACTACAAATGTTTATGTAGGTGACTCTTTGCTATTAAGCATTAAATACTGTGAGAAGTAACAAATCATCGTGCCTGAGCACTTGGGTTCTGATTGGCAGACCCGGGTTTCAGCATCTTATTTAAAAGCTTCTGTTATCTTCAAGTTACTTGAAATTTCCAGAACTTCATTTCCTTGTCTATTCAATGGGCCAAAAATAATAATATCCAGCTCTCGGGATGTTGTGTGGAGAGACCTTTATGGAAACGACTTGTATGTAGTCGATGCCAGGTAAATAGTAACCACTTGGTGTAGATTTTTGGTTTGTGCTATCCAAGTCAGTAAAGAGTGGGCATTATATGATGACGACCATGGGCTTCCCTGGTGGCTCCGTTGGTCAAGAATCTGCCTGCAATGCAGGAGACCCAGGTTCGATCCCTGGGTCAGGAAGAGCCCTTGGAGAAGGAAACAGCAACCCATGCCAGTATTCTTGCCTGGGAAATCTCATGGACAGAGGAGCCTGGTGAGCTACAATCCATGGGGTTGCAAAGAGTCAGACATGACTTAGCGACCAGACCAAACCAAACCAAACCATGACTTAGCGACTAAACCAAACCGAGATAGATGGATAGATAGATATGTATAAGCGTTTTCTTCATCATTGCTGCCATCATCATTTTTTTTCACAATCACAGGCACAGATGCTAGATAGAAGGGGATTGGAAGTCTGATTACTGGGAAGAATCAGGAAAGAACAGAGAGGAAATGGATCAAGGAAAAAAAAGAGGTACTGCTGAAGAGGGGATGAGCATATATGAAGATAACAAGTTTCAAAGAATAAAGCGAGGTTTTCTGTCCTTTCTGCCAAGAGTTCCCAACATTTCAGACAGTATAATAAATAAAGAACTGGGTCTAGGAGGTTCCTTTTGTTTCTTTCTTGTCTTTTGACTCGGTACCAGGGTGTCAGCCAGCTCCCAAGCAGAGGGAGTCCTTGCTATATATTCTGTTGGACTGACTGACTTTCTCCTTCTTGACTGAGGAGTTCTCTGGACTCTGATGTTTTGTGTTGTGACCAGATAGACCAGTACATAAATGGGCATGTTTCCCTGTTGAAATACATTCGGGGACATCGTCCTCACCATTTCTAAAAGTACAGGCCATTGTCAAGAGAAAGGGAGAGTGAAAAAGAGAGACTACTTATATTTTTTCCATGACTAAAAGCCAAAAGTGAAAATGGACCCTAGAAATAATTTTTGTGTCTAAATGCTTTGGCATTTGCAATTGAGAGAGAGCGTGAAGACAAAGGAGAACAAGTATGAGAAGGAGGACAGCCCTTAGATATTTCCCCTATATCCTGTAGTTCAGAGCCTTAGTGGGTGCCTAAAATTGATTCATGGGCCTCAACTCCACCCTATGGACTCAGAACCACTAGGCTCTGGTCTGGGAATCTGTAGGTTTGCATTTTAACATGTTTTCCAAGTGAGGAGATACTAAATAAAAGCTGAAGACCACTGCTCTATTCCAGATGCAAAACCAGAACATTATTCCCTGTGCTTCCATACTTGCAAAGTTTCCCGGGCCAGCAAATACTTTCCAGAGCTTTTCTCTGATATCCTGGGAGGGGAAGTTCCTTCTGATTTTTAAAGTTTTTGAAGTGCTCATGAAAGCCTGTTTTCCGGGCGTTTCTCTGACCTGAGTGTGACTTGGCAACTGCAGCTCGCAGCTGGCTCATGAATCCCCGCCCTGCTCAGGCTCTGGGCGTCCGTGGCGTCCTCAGGGTCAGTCATTCTGCCCCATCCTCATGGTCTGTGTAATACCCTCCCCCAGCCACTGCTTTCTCTATAATTCCCTCTTTTATTTACTGAAATAATTTTATCTAAAAATGAAAACTTATGTCAGTACAGTCAGTGGAAAGTCAGTCACATTTGCCATAAGTGATGGTAATCGGACAATGAAAAATCCAAGTGTTAATATTTTATTATTCACTGTTGCTCATGATAGTCTTTGAATTTGTGGGATAAACCAATTGGAGAGAAGTGTTTAAGGCAGGCTAACACCAAGGGAGACTTTCTTCTTGATTAAATCAGAGGGTTTGAACCAGTATTGAACAACTGATACTGTTTTCACTTCTTGCCTTCCTGCTACTTAAAACTGTCTGTGTCCCCACTGGTTCCACAGCACATAAGGGGGCAACTCTGGACGGGCTTCCCAGGTGGCGCTAGTGGTAAAGAACTTGCCCCCAGTGCAGGAGACATAAGCCACAGGGTCGATCCCTGGGTCGGGAAGATCCCCTGGAGGAGGGCCTGGCAACCCAGTCCAACATTCTTGCCTGGAGAATTCCATGGACAGAGGAGCCTGGTGGGCTACAGTCCATGGGGTCAGAGAGTCGGACACAGCTGAAGCAACTTGGCACTGGCTTTAAAACCTCTTAGAGATGGGCTTGCTTTCCTCGAGAAAACATGGTGTACAGCACACTCGTGCGCTTGGGCAGAGGAGGCGGTCATTAGGGGTCTCCATTGCTGTGGAAACATCAATTCCAGTTCCTCTCTACTTTCCTGCTTCCCAGAGATGCACCTTTATTTATCTCCTTGGGCTTTTTCACTTTAATGCCTAATAATCACATCACCGTCATTCATTCTTTCCAACCATATTTATTGAGTACCAACTCTGCCAGGCTTTGTGGACACAAAGCAAATAAGATGTAAGATCCCTTCAAGGTTATAAGCTCAGAGTCATGGTGACGATTTTAGTAACTTATCATTCAAAGAGCTCTCACTGTGTACAAGGCACGGTTCTGAGTGTTTGCAAGTGTTTAGACTTCGCTCCTCCTAAGCAAGCAAGAGGGAGTTTCCAGTATCTCTACCACTAAGGAAATCGAGGCATGAAGACAAGTATTAACTTGTTGATGCAGTGACTGGTGTCCTTGGCCCTGTCCCACGCACCGCCACGCACTAAGCATGCTACCCGTTTATCTCAGTGAATCCTTGCAGAAACCCAGTGAGATCAGGCTTTGTAGTAGGTCTGTTTTGCAAATAAGGAAATTGAAAGTTTGGGAGGTAGAGGTACTTGAGGTCACACAGCAAGGAAATGCCTGACGGGAAAGAAATGCAAGCCCCTCTGTCTGACCCCAGGGTGCACCCCGCTGCCCTGACACTGTATAGTCTGATGGGACAGGGAGATGCAACTCCAAGACTCCATGAAATGCACTTGGAAGAGACTAGCTTCCCCCTGCACAGCCATGTCTAGAGTCAAGGCAGCGCCAAACAATTTCCTCTGTTCTCACCGTGGCTCCGAAAACGGGAGACTGACACTTTTCAGTGAGAACCTTCTGTACAACTACAGGAAAGGAGCAAGAGAAAGAATTCAAGAAGATAAAAGGATAAATGCAGTTAAGGTTTCACGCACAGTTCTCAGTATCCTCTTCTCCACTGACACCCACCTGCACTCTTCTGTACATCTTGTCCATCTTTGGACCAAGTTTGCCATCTTCC